>NC_056729.1:263446524-263456524 GCF_019279795.1 Protopterus annectens
CATTTACACAAACTAGCTATATTCCACACATAAGGGAACTACCTTTTCAAGTTTTAAAACACAGGAGATAGAAACGTACTCATTTAAACCAGGGTGCATATATGCACCAGTACAGATATGCCAGGCCAGTTCGTTGATGTCTAAATAGGTTTGCCACGGGCCTCCCTTATTGTCCACCATCACTTTCCCCAAAATAGTAAACTTAAAATGATGATCAGGGAATGCACCAATGTGCCTAGCAAGGGCATTATTAAAATCATACCTTGAAATAGCATATATGTGTTCATAAATGCGCTGCTTAAATTTCCTTTCAGTTTTCCCTATATAAAAAGCAGCGCATTTCTGACACAACGCCAGGTAGACCACACCATTTGTCTCACAACTATATTTCCCTGTTATATAATATTCAACATCCCTAACTTTAACTTTAGAATCTGTCAGTACATACTTACATTGATTACACGCCCCACATTTAGTCATTGCTACCGCACGTTGACGAGCGGAACGTGATTGAAATTCAAGCATGCTTTTTAAATTACACCCCCTTCTGAAAGTAATTTTCGGGGCTTCCCCCAATCAGTGGGACAGAAAATTATCATCTAAAATCAAAGCCCAATTTTTATTAAACACCTTCCTAATATGAGAATGATCTACAGAAAAGGTGCACAAAAACTTAGTTACAAAAGGGGAATCTAATTTAGTGTCAACAACCAGTCCTGGTACATCTGTATGGACCAATTCAATGCTGGTGCAAACAAACGAAAGAATTGGTTTATAAAAAACAGATCTTCTCTTGTTTATAACTTCAGTGCTAATGTCAGACAACATTAAAGAAGGATACCCTCTGTTTACAAACATGTGGCTTAACTGTTCACATTCAAACAGAAAGTCTTCGAAATCCGAGACCATCCTAGCAGCGCTTACTAACTGACCTTTCACTACAGCTTTCTTTTAAAGACCTTTTGGCCCTGTTCGACAAGCAGGGTTTTGAGTTTATGGGTTTACTTATTTCCCAGTACCAAAAAGAAATTGACTGCCTTAAAACAGAACTTTTAACACTTGATAACAGCATAAAGGAAGACTCGGAATTTGTGAGATACAAATACGAGTACTCTAGAATTTTTTCTAGCATAGAAGCAACTATTACTAAATTAATTTATAACAAAAAAAAAGAAGATCAACAGAGATATCCAAGAATATAGGGCAAATAAAGCTTATCCCCAACTGTTAGATATTATGAATTTAAGGTTGAAATTAATTCTGTTGTAAATATGCTGAAAGAAAAAGCTTGCTAAAATGCAGAAACAGAGTTTAGTAATATGTGATCAGCAACCATACTAAATGACTGTGGCTTAAAAAAATAAGGAACTTGCTTATGAGTGTATTACACACACATCAAGAAAGCTGACTTCTTACAGACATGACAAGAATGTAATCTGCTTTCACTGGACAACAGGACATGTTTTTCTAAGAAAGTTTAAAAATGTGCTTTTCTAATCTACAAGGCGTTTCCTTGAAGACAATTTACTTATCAGCATTTGCACAAGAACAGATGTGTTAGCATTTGCGTCATCAAGGCAGTATCTTTCCAAAACCAAGAGGGTGTGTGTTTAACTAAAATATGTATAAAAAGTCTGTATTAAATCTAGTTATGTTAGAGGTATGGTAGGGACACAAGTCCTGAGGTAAATGTTATATCTCTCACATCATCTGTACTATATGGGAAGTAAAGTTGGAACAGTACTTTTAAGCTGCAACGTTTGTCCAGTTTGGTTTATTATAAAAGTTATTGGTTACTGCTCTTAAAGACAGGTGCTGCAAAGTATATTCTCTCATCAGTGTATATTCTGCAAGTTTCTGTATGCGACAGACTGTGAATGCAAATATAACCAGACTTTGAATTTTAGCAGAATCCAGCCAGCAAGACTGAGTGTCTTAAGAAGACTTCAAATCCCACAGCAAGAGCAAGCAGTAAGAAGCAGTAAGCAGATCCAAATATTTTTTCAATAGCGACCCATCTGAGTGACTAGAACCATATAATTTTTCAATGGCAAGCTAGCCTGCATTTGAACCTAAAATCTGCATTTGAACCTAAAAATCTGCATTTGAACCTACACTCTGCATTCAAACACAGGGGGAGTGATGGTAAGCCCTGCAGAGGGTTACTTCAGTTAAACTGCAGTAACTAACATTTGTACATATGTGTCAATTCTGAACAGAAGTATTCCAGTTTATGCAGCTTGCAGTAGTAAAGTTTTTTAGACATCTACATCCGGAGTGAGACAGAAGTTCCAGTCGCAGTGCCATAATTTCACTAAAGAAAAGGGGGATATCCACTAGCCCAACAGTCCACTGCCTGTTGTGCTTTCCCAGCTTCTCAAGTGACTCTGAAAAATTTCTAGCCATCAGCAACAACAGCCTGATCACCTGTTTTCTTGCTAACTGGTAAGACTTTTTTCTGTGTCACATATTTAGTGTGGATGATGTTAAACAGTTTGTATATTCTTACATAGTTTGTATATTCTTAGACAGTTTGTATATTATTAGACAGTATGGATAGTAAATTGCAATGTTGGTATACACAGCATATTAGTAAATGTAAAACCTTAGTAGGGCAGGTTGATAGTAAGGCATTATGCAAATGTATTACAATATTTGACTGGTATCTCAAAGAAAACCATGTGAAATATGACAAATGTTTATTGTGTGATTCAACAAAAACTGCATTTTGTGTATTATGTCATAAAAAAGTATTACATGATGTTGCTAAAACAATAGACTGTGAAGACAGATCTGTTCATGATAAAGAATTAACTAAGGCTAAAGTGTTTCCATTATATTCAGATGTTAAACAGTTATGTCCTGTCACCACATGTGAGTCAAATCAGTTACTGACAAGACCTCTAGTACATTTTGTTACAAATAAATGTAGTAAACTTCTAAAAAAGAGTCACAATGAGTTCAGGAAGTTTAGACAAGTTATACAAACATTTTTTCAAAAGTGCATAGGAGTTTCAGATTCAGCAGAACAGGTTCCTGAGACATATCAGGCAGACCATGAGGAGACTCTTAAACAACAGTTACAAGATGAAGAAAATAGATTAGCTGAACTGACAGAGACCGACTTCCTTCATACATTGGGAAAGAGTAGGAAACTACAGCTGATCTGTACAAAAGAAATATATTTTATAATATGTTTGTGTTTTGAAAATGGTTAAGCTTACATGGTAGAATGGTGAAATACAAATCATTCTCAAATGTTTAAAACTTCCATTCAATTAAAGCAATATATTTATCAGTACTACAGTAAAGTAGAGCATATGACTGACATTCTCATAGCATAGTCAAAAGGGAAACAAAACAGTTCTTGTATATAAAAATTAAATAAAAATAGTTGAGTAATGATTTAAAGTCACAAGACTGACATGCATGTATTTTCTTTTTATACAACACACAAGAATAACAGGCAGACAACAGCAAATATAAATAATGTAAATATATAAATGTGTTTGTTAAGCTAATATCTATTTTTTACATTTTTTATAATTGTATAGTAACACCACACCAAACAGTTAAAGTTCTGAATTTTAAAAAGAAATAAAATCACAGATGGTATTAGTTAAACAGTTTTTGTAAAATTAATGGCAGGACAGTTAAATAAATAAATAAAAATACTGAAAACCATTTCAGCTAATTGTAAAATAATGTTTAGTTTGCATGGCTATGCAAATCACAAATATAATATGAAGTGTTTTATAACAGCATTTTACTAACAGATGATTAAAGGAAAAATGCTAAAAAAGGGTTAACTGAAATGTGAGCTCAGACCTTCCTAAACTGGATGAATAGTTACAGGAAATGTTGAAAAGACAAGATAAGAAACAAGACTGCTAGACAAGTGGCTTGAGTTTTTCTAAAAACTTATTATTTAAAACATAATTGTTAAAATGTTCACATGCAACGCTATTTGGTAATTATAATAAAACATCACAATTGTGCATATATGTCCCTGATAAAAAAAAAAAAAAAAACCTTAGTTATAGTATAAAGTATACAGGAGGGTACAAATAACTACTAGCAAAGGCAACAGAAAAGAAAACAAAAAATGAATAACCTAATAAAGCAAATGTATAACCAAAGTGTTGGGCTGACGTGCATTCTATAAGCAGTATTGCACAAGGGTCACAAAAAGCTACAAAAGAAATAATATATCATTCCTTCTTAACAATACTCTTTTAGGGGGAGGAAAAAAACAGGTATTAGTGCATTAGAAATATTGGTGAACAGATTGAACCTGACAGAATAAGATATTTTAGTATTAAATTGTATTTACAACCTGTTAACTGTAAAGTTATACAAGAGATGGTTTAAAAAACAAGAGATGGCTTAAAATTGATTAAAGACATACAAGAGAAAGTAAAGAGATGTATAAATTGAGCAAGAATGGTCACTATTTTTTAATATGTTTTTGACAAAACAATGTTGGTATAAAAAAGAAAATAACAGGACATATGGATTTGGTATCAATTCCACTAGATATTTCTAAAGAGACATAAACATTTTCCAAGATTTTGCTTAATATTAATGCTATTAAATTTGTAAGATTAGACTAAATTTACTTTATAGTCTTTGTATGTACAAATGCAGAAGAATTCAGTGCAAATGAAATTAATGTCTAGCAATGAATATGTGTGAAAAACCATGTTTTAAAAAAATTGGGTTCAGGATAGCTGCTAGATTGAAATGCATGAATAGCAAACTCTGTGTAAATACATACTGTACAGAATACATTGTAATAAGTTTAAAAGTAATTTGTCAAGTTGTAATATCACTGGTTTTACTCCAGTAAAATAATTGCTTTCAAATATTTATTATCTAAGCCCAGTTCAGTACTTTACCAAGATGTTAATGGGCAGTTCAAAGACATGACCACAATGTTATAAATGCTTGCAGTAGCACATGGTTCTTGTCTCTTATAGTTAATTCAACAAGTTGCAAAGAGTTAATGAAACAGTTCTAAGTCATACATTAAATTCTGTAATTGCAAAAGAATAAATTAATCAAGTAAAACTAAAGCAGACACAGCTCATAACTGATAAAATATTTTCACAGAATGGTCTGCAAAAGAAAAAGTTGTTAAATACATTCAGTTTTGGTAGTGATACTTAATATCATTGCATTAACTATGTAAAATTGCATTTTGATCAAAAGAAGACTAAAAGTTTGTTTCTTGTGTTTTCTATATAATGTGATAAAAAATACATATCAGTATAAAATGTTTTGAGTATGTTTAAAAACAGAGGGAATTGTTAGATATTATGAATTTAAGGTTGAAATTAATTCTGTTGTAAATATGCTGAAAGAAAAAGCTTGCTTAAATGCAGAAACAGAGTTTAGTAATATGTGATCAGCAACCATACTAAATGACTGTGGCTTAAAAATAAGGAACTTGCTTATGAGTGTATTACACACACATCAAGAAAGCTGACTTCTTACAGACATGACAAGAATGTAATCTGCTTTCACTGGACAACAGGACATGTTTTTCTAAGAAAGCTTAAAATGTGCTTTTCTAATCCAAAGCGTTTCCTTGAAGACAGTTTACTTATCAGCATTTGCACAAGAACAGATGTGTTAGCATTTGCGTCATCAAGGCAGTATCTTTCCAAAACCAAGAGGGTGTGTGTTTAACTAAAATATGTATAAAAAGTCTGTATTAAATCTAGTTATGTTAGAGGTATGGTAGGGACACAAGTCCTGAGGTAAATGTTATATCTCTTACATCATCTGTACTATATGGGAAGTAAAGTTGGAACAGTACTTTTAAGCTGCAACGTTTGTCCAGTTTAGTTTATTATAAATGTTATTGGTTACTGCTCTTAAAGACAGGTGCTGCAAAGTATATTCTCTCATCAGTGTATATTCTGCAAGTTTCTGTATGCGACAGACTGTGAATGCAAATATAACCAGACTTTGAATTTTAGCAGAATCCAGCCAGCAAGACTGAGTGTCTTAAGAATACTTCAAATCCCACAGCAAGAGCAAGCAGTAAGAAGCAGTAAGCAGATCCAAATATTTTTTCAATAGCGACCCAGCTGAGTGACTAGAGCCATATAATATTTTTTCACCAACCCCCTTTATTTTTTAATAAATTACAAGGTGGTACTGTTCAAAGTAACACTGATGGGGAACTGTTGAACATAGTGGATACTCAGCCCAACTTGGAGTTGGATAACTATGATGAAGAACCCGTGCCCCTCCGTCGGAGTGAAAGGCTTCTTAGTAATTCTAATAAGACCGTTAATACGAATTTTAACAGAGTTGGTAACAACAACATCGCGGCTTTTCATGGGTCTGCTGCATCCAATGATGTAATTTCTAATAGCCAGCAGGGTTTTCCCAGAAACAAGAAAGCCAACCAAGCCAATGAACAGGGCAAGAACAACCAAGGGAACTACAGGAATCGGAGATCACAACGCAGGAGATGACAGGTCATTTTTCTGACCCACTTGTACTAACTGACTCTAAAGGTGACTTTAAAATTTATAATTACACATCTTTTGATATTGATCATGATTTAGTTGAGTTTTTTTCTAAGGGCTTATCCTTTCTTCCTGATACATGTTTCGATTTGGTCAGGACAATTATTGACCTTAAATTATTTGTTAGAAAACTCAACTTAAAGTTATTGATGGGTGATGGTACAGTTTCAGCTAGTTCTCTTAGAGTTTTCTAGTGTGTATAACCCCCCCCCCTTGCATGAAACCTTACGTCTTTTTGAAAAAATGTGAGTTTGATTTAAGGGCTCTTAAATCTGACAAGTTTTTTCATAAGCGACCTGCTAACATCACCAGACACCAGCGTGAATTTCTAGGCTTGCTGAAAAATTGTAATATTAGAGTTATGAAACCAGATAAGGGGGTGGTCTGGTGTTTATGGATGATTTTTTGTATGTTCAGAAAATGGCGTCTCTCCTTAACACTGATTTTTATAAAGAAGTGAGTATTAACCAGGTTAATGTTGCTTATGCAAAAATCAGGGGAATGATTGAAGATCTGTTCCTTGAGAGATTTATTGACCTGGACCAGTACCAATATTTGAACATCTTAGCCCCCAAGTTACCGGTTCTGTTTGGTATCCCGAAAATTCACAAAAGTTTATCACAACCACCTTTTCGCCCTATTGTTGATAGTTGTGGCTCTATTACCTGTGCTTGTGCTAAGTTCATTGACAGTATATTAAGGCCCTTAATCAACCAGGAACCCCAGATCTGCAAAGATTCCTGGAGCTTTCTTCATGAAATTAAAAGGATCCCCTTTGATGTTAGTCATTGGTTTTTAACCATTGACATCAAAGATTTGTATACAGTCATTCCACAAGACCTCGGTATCCAGTGGGTCCGCAAATTTTTACATGATAAGAAGATGGACGATAATACTATTAATTTGGTTGAGACTTTATTGGAAATTGTCCTAAATAACAACTTTATGCAGTTTGACAAAAAAATCTACTTACAAAAATCTGGGGTGGCCATGGGGTCGCCATGCAGTGGTAGCTTTGCCAACTGTGTCTTAGCTTTTTGGGAAAGGTCTTTTTTATTTACTGAGGTGAGTTTTAAGGAAAATGTCACCTGGTATACACGATACCAGGACGACATGTTCTTTATCTGGAAAGCACCACCTTCTGAAGTCCCTGCTTTTTTAAGGACCATTTCTAAATTGACTTCCTTTTTGGAATTCACATATAACCTGCAGGAGTTTAGTATTAACTTTTTGGACATACTGGTTAGTAAAGACGTGATGAACTCAAGATACAAGAGTGTCATCTATCGTAAGCCTACTTACTCAAATGCATTTTTGCATTTTACTAGCTGTCATCCCATTCATCAAAAGAAAGCTGTAGTGAAAGGTCAGTTAGTAAGGGCTGCTAGGATGGTCTCGGATTTCGAAGACTTTCTGTTTGAATGTGAACAGTTAAGCCACATGTTTGTAAACAGAGGGTATCCTTCTTTAATGTTGTCTGACATTAGCACTGAAGTTATAAACAAGAGAAGATCTGGTTTTTATAAACCAATTCTTTCCTTTGTTTGCACCAGCATTGAATTGGTCCATACAGATGTACCAGGACTGGTTGTTGACACTAAATTAGATTCCCCTTTTGTAACTAGGTTTTTGTGCACCTTTTCTGTAGATCATTATCATATTAGGAAGGTGTTTAATAAAAATTGGGCTTTGATTTTAGATGATAATTTTCTGTCCCACTGATTGGGGGAAGCCCCGAAAATTACTTTCAGAAGGGGGTGTAATTTAAAAAGCATGCTTGAATTTCAATCACGTTCCGCTCATCAACATGCGGTAGCAATGACTAAATGTGGGGCGTGTAACCAATGTAAGTATGTACTGACAGATTCTAAAGTTAAAGTTAGGGATGTTGAATATTATATAACAGGGAAATATAGTTGTGAGACAAATGGTGTGGTCTACCTGACGTTGTGTCAGAAATGCGCTGCTTTTTATATAGGGAAAACTGAAAGGAAATGTAAGCAGCGCATTTATGAATACATATATGCTATTTCAAGGTATGATTTTAATAATGCCCTTGCTAGGCACATTGGTACATTCCCTGATCATCATTTTAAGTTTACTATTTTGGGGAAAGTGATGGTGGACAATAAGGGAGGCCCATGGCAAACCCATTTAGACATCAACGAACTGGCCTGGCAAGTCCGTACTGGTGCATATATGCACCCTGGTTTAAATGAGTACGTTTCTATCTCCTGTCTTTTAAAACTGTTATCTTTGAAAAGGTAGTTCCCTTATGTGTGGAATATAGCTAGTCGTTGTGTGTGTAAAATGTTAATAAAAACGTTTGCTTTTACTTTTGGTTTTTCATGTAAATCAAATTTTGTTTAAATTGCTTAATATAGTCAATTTTATTGTAAAATGCAAACGTTTT
The DNA here is from genome assembly GCF_019279795.1 of Protopterus annectens. Taxonomy (NCBI): domain Eukaryota; kingdom Metazoa; phylum Chordata; order Ceratodontiformes; family Protopteridae; genus Protopterus; species Protopterus annectens. The sequence goes on from NC_056729.1 coordinate 263,455,480, forward strand.
TTGGATTTATAACCTGTTATCAATTAATTTATTATTACTATTTTTAAATGTTTTAAGGTTTTATTTACTATGTATGTGTGTGTGTGTGTGAGTGTGTGGGTGTTTTCACATATGTATTTATACTTTAGGAATGAATTATGAGTGTGTATTTGTATGCAGACGCCCACAAACTCACATGCATTTATTATGTTAATGATGAGGAACAGAGTGTGGCAACATCCAATTAGTGTTGTTGTTATATTATAAATTATTTCTTGTTCACTGATTTTATTTAATTAACTTTAACTGTCTGATTATTTAATTGATTTTAAATTGTATAAATCTGGTTGCAAGTTGGTTGTAAAATTTGTCTGAGGAAGGAGAGACACCGGGCTCTCCGAAAGCGTTTTGTTGCTTACGTTATCAATTAAACTTGGTTTGCTTTGGATTTGGTTGCCGCTGCTCGTTTTTGTGGTTCTCAGTCTGTAAAGTTGCTTTTATTTGCTTTTTGGTCGTGAAATGTGTTAGTTGTGCAGATGCTGACTGAGATGCATACAATCTGTGGGTGCATAGGTGTGCACACCCTTAACATGGTGGTTTGTTGCACCAACTGTTAGGTGTACTTACTACAGCAGTCACTATTCCTGGAAGGGGTATACTAGCATGGCCCATCTGCACTTGCCAGTATTTGGTCACTCTGCCCTACAAATGTCCCCCAACTCTGCAAGGTTGCAAGGTCAACTCGTGCACAGCCCTTGGAGGTCACACAGTGCCTTCACTATATGCAGATACAGCCATTCTTAGTGAGCTTTGGATGTCTGCTTCAGTTCACTGTTTTGTTTCAGGATGACACCCCTCCCCATCCTTAGCCTTTTTGCAGATTCTTGACAACTATGGGCTACACATGAGTGTCATTTTGCAGTGTCCCAAATTCAGAACACCATGTGTACCAGCCTAGTCTCTGCTAATGAATGGCAAACATACAGGTGTACACTGGCACCAGCAAGGTACAGATGGGGATGGTGGGCCTAAGGTGGAGTGAGGTGTTGCTTGTGCAGCACATGTA